>NC_069500.1:1438940191-1438967691 GCF_027579735.1 Bombina bombina
CCAAAGCCAAACACTCCTTTTCGACCGCTGCATAGCTGACTTCGCGGGGCAGGAGCTTCCGGCTGATGTAGGCAACTGGATGCTCCCCTCCATCTTCGCCTACTTGGCTGAGGACGGCTCCCAGCCCGAACATGGAAGCATCTGTATGGACGATAAAACGTTTGTTGAGGGCTGGGGCCGCCAAGACAGGAGCGTTAATTAGAGCATTTTTGAGAGCCTGGAAAGCCGTTTCACAGTGGGGAGACCACAGGACCTGTCGAGGTAAGTTCTTCTTGGTCAAGTCAGTCAGGGGTTTGGCAAGTGTGCTGTAGTCTGGTACGAACCGTCTATAGTACCCTGCCGTGCCCAGGAAGGCTAGGACCTGAGTCTTAGTGATGGGGGTGGGCCAATTGGCGACAGCTTCTATTTTGGCCGGCTCTGGTCGCTGCTTTCCACACCCCACCCGGTGACCCAGGTACTGTACCTCGGCCATCCCAAAGTGGCATTTTTCTGGCTTCAGAGTCAGGCCAGCAGCCCGGATCTGATCCAGAACCATTCCCACATGAGCTAAGTGGTCCTCCCAGGACTCACTGTGGATCGCTATGTCGTCCAGGTAGGCGCAAGCAAAACTCTGGAAGCCATCCAGGAGCCTATCCACCAAGCGCTGGAATGTAGCTGGGGCATTCTTCATCCCAAACGGCATTACCCTAAACTGATATAAGCCGAATGGGGTGACGAATGCCGACTTGGGGATAGCCTCCGGGGCCAGGGGAATCTGCCAGTAACCTTTGCAGAGGTCAATAGTGGTCAGGTAATTTCCCCTGGCTATACGATCGAGTAGCTCGTCTACCCTGGGCATAGGGTAAGCGTCCGTCACGGTATTTTCATTGAGCCTCCGATAGTCTACGCAGAACCGGGTGGTCCCATCTTTCTTGGGCACCAAGACAACTGGGGAGGCCCAGGGACTATCGGAGGGCTCAATTACCCTGAGCTGGAGCATCTCATCGATCTCCTTCTTCATTCCTGTCCTAACTGCTTCGGGGATAAGGTGAGGTGTTTGGACTGGAGGAGTTGGTTGAGCTGCTCCCTTTCAGTGGGGCTAAGTCGGTCCCCTATCTGAACCTGCGCCACTATACCTGTGGGGAGGCTCTTTTCTAATAGGTCTGGAATGGGTAAACTGTCGGGGTCTTCCTGAGGGGAACAACATACGGCCGTCACGTTCTCTGGTCGCTCAAAATATTCCTTGAGCATGTTTACATGGAATGTCTTTCTAAGATTGTTGTCGTGGCAGCTAGCTATCACATAAGTGGTGTCTCCCCTTTTCTCTACGATCTGGTAGGGACCCTGCCAGGACGCCTGCAATTTGTCTGTCTTCACCGGCTTAAGTACTAACACCTTTTGTCCTATGGTGAAGATTCTCTTTCGGGCCCCCCGATCGTACCATACTTTCTGTCTTCTCTGGGCCAACTGGAGATTAGCCCGCACGGATTTGGCTAATTGCTCCATTCGGTCCCTGAGTTCCAGCACGTATGGCACAATTGGGACACCGTCAGCCTCCATCTCTCCCTCCCAGTGCTCCCGGATCAGGTTTAGGGGTCCCCGTACCTTTCTTCCGTAGAGCAACTCGAAGGGAGAGAACCCTGTCGTTTCCTGGGGCACCTCCCGATAAGCAAATAGGAGGTGCGGCAGGAAGCGTTCCCAGTCTCGGTATTCCTGAGTGAACGTCTTGAGCATTTGCTTGAGGGTCCCATTGAACCTCTCACACAGCCCGTTCGTCTGGGGGTGGTATGGGGAGCTCAGGAGGGACTTAATTTTGCAAACCTGCCAGAGTTGTTGGGTCAATTCAGCCGTAAATTGGGTGCCTCGGTCGGATAGGATTTCTTTTGGAAATCCTACCCGGGAGAACACCTGTACTAGTGCATTCGCTACCGTATCCGCTTGTATGTTGGATAGGGCGACAGCCTCTGGGTACCTGGTAGCGTAGTCCACTACGGTAAGAATGTATCGCTTACCGGAGGGACTAGGGGTAGCCAGTGGTCCCACTAGGTCAATAGCAACCCGGCTGAAGGGTTCCTCTACAATGGGCATATTTACTAGCTGGGCTTTAGGGTGATCGCCTCGCCTTCCTACTCGTTGACACACATCGCAGGTGTTACAGTAAGTTCTAACGTCAGCGTGCACCCCTGGCCAAAAGAACGTGTGAGTAATGCGGTGTAGGGTACGGGTAACGGCTAGGTGGCCTGCTAAGGGGATGTCGTGGCCTATTTTGAGGATTTCTTGACGGTATTTGTGGGGCACTACCAGCTGTCGCCTACGCTGTCCCCTTTTCTCTGTCCAGCGGTATAGTTTCCCTTTTTCCCATAAGAATGTTTCGTTATCTGCCCCGCCCCCTCCGGTTTCTGCTCGTTCCCGGTACTTTTGTAAGGTCGGGTCAGTCTTAGACTCTGCCTCGAAAGCATCTGGGGTGTCCCAGGGTATGGGGCCTAACCTGTCAGGCAAGGTCGGGGTAGGTCTTACCTGTGTCTCCCGCACTGGTGAGAGCTCTCGCTCCGTCCGGGCTTGGGCCCGTGTAGTCACTGGGTCCGCCTCGTTGTTGCATACTGGAGCATAGGCAGAAGTCATGGGGCCCAAATCGTTGCCCAGTAGTACTTCGGCAGGTAAATTATCCATTAGGCCCACGTTCACAGCCCCCTTCCCCGCTCCCCAATCAAGATGCACTTTAGCTGTTGGAATTTTGTACACATCCCCCCCCGCCACTCTAACGGCCACAGTCTGTCCGGATCGCTTGTGCTCTGGCACCAAATGACTCTGTACCAGCGTGATAGTAGCCCCTGTGTCTCGCAATCCCTCGGTAGATCGCCCCTCGAGCCATACCCTCTGCCGATGGTGCTGGCGGTTATCTGAGGCAGCATATACAGGGTCTGCCTCGTGAAGCGGCCCCACATATCCCTCCATAGGGGCCTCTTGGTTAACACAGAGGGCCCGGGCCGGACGATAGGACCCAGAGGGGTAATTGTAATTCCTGGGTGTCTGGTGCGTATTAAGGGGGCAGCTAGCCATGAAATGCCCTGGTTGCTTGCATCGGTGGCAAGTCGGTCTGGGACGCTCAGAGCTGTTATTGGGTGGTCCTGAGTGTCGGACGGGCCCTGTGGGCACCGGGGCTCGGAATTCAGCACGAGGGGGTGCACGGTAAACCTCTCTGGGTTCGATCCGTGCTGGAGCTCGGTAGTTCATGGGTTCGTGAAGACGGGAGTCATAATGTTCATCGGCCAATTTGGCTGCTTCTTCTAAGGTAGAAGGCCGCCTGTCTCGCAGCCATTCCTTCCCTTGCTGTTCCATGCCATTATAAAAATGTTCTAAGAGAAACAATTGTAAAATTTCCTCCCCAGTCACCGCTTTACTTCCGCTCAGCCAGTGATTTGCCGCTCTCCGCATTCGGTGCGCCCATTCCATATGGGTATCGTTAGGCTTCTTTTCCGTGCCCCGAAACTGTCGGCGATACGTGTCCGGAGTTACAGCGTACCGTCGCAACAGTGTCTCCTTAACTAGCTCATACTGTGTCACTTCCTCAGCACCCAGAGTACGAAAGGCTTCCAGGGCTCGCCCGGATAGTTTCCCAGACAATATCGTGGGCCACTCTCTGTTGGGAATCTGGTGCAGGGCACATTGCCTTTCGAAGTCCGCCAAATATTCATCAATCCCTGTCTCGCTCTCTAGGAAGGGTCGAAATGCCGCATAGGGTATCTTGGGCCTCCCAGCATTTTCGACAGGGATGATTACCTGCGGGGCTTCAGCATTGCGGTGTGCGTTCGCTAGGTTGAGTTCGTGGGCTCGAGTCTCTCGTATATCCTCGTCCGCCTCCGCCATCAACTGCTGTACCAATTCCATGGAGGGGTTCGGCCCGTATAATGAGAGCCTTTCCCGAACAATCCTGGTTTTTTCGTCACTAATCGTGGTCGGTGTTTCCGCCATTGTGAAGCTCTGATCCAGTTCGGTCAATTCTGCGATCAGCTCTCTCCTCGGCCGGTTGCTGGCGTACCCCCCTCTGCTTTCAAGTAAATCCTTTAGGGTTGTACGCTTCAATTTTTCGTAAGCGCTCTCCATCCGTTCTGTACCTCTCCTAGGAAATCCAGGAAAATCCCACCGCTGCCGCCAAATGTTACGGTTACCCTTAGTCTCGCTGAGAGATGGACCGCTTAGTAGCCTGGATCCCTATTGCTAAAGAGGGGAGAAGCTGCTTTCCATAGTATTCTATATGAGTCTCGCAAATATAGAATAATCTCCCTTAGCTGCAGTACAGCTAGGATACCCTTCTGCCCACAAAAACGAGTCAACGCTGCGATTGAGGGTCAAACAAGAACTCAGGACTGGGATGCCCAGCCTGCTTTTTATTAAGGTTACATGCACACAGGGCACTCCCAGGGGGAGAGGGGGGGAAGCACAAAATCCCCCATCACACATTTAGATAGAGAACACTGTCCTTTGACAGGCCACAATAGGATTACAGTACTTAAGATAACAAGTTTACAAGTTCATCTTATCAATTAGCAGTCTGGCTCCAGAGGTGATTAGACAATAGTTTCTAAAAGCTGAAAAAAAAAGAGTTAACTCTTTATGAAATGATACTTGTTACGGTTTTCTTGGAGCCCTTCTTAGGCGCTGGCTTGCTGGTTCAGGCATTGCTGCTGGGAAATAAGCTCTTCACAACAAAATAACTAATGCTTCTGTAACAGTAAGTATGTCTCTATGTAAGTATGTCTCTATGTAAGTATGTATGTAAGTATGCATGTAAGTATGCATGCAAGTATGTCTCTGTGTAAGTATGTATGTAAGTATGTATGTAAGTATGTCTCTATGTAAGTATGTATGTAAGTAAGTATGTCTCTATGTAAGTATGTCTCTCTGTAAGTATGTCTCTATGTAAGTATGTATGTAAGTATGTATGTAAGTATGTCTCTATGTAAGTATGTATGTAAGTAAGTATGTCTCTATGTAAGTATGTCTCTCTGTAAGTATGTCTCTATGTAAGTATGTATGTAAGTATGTCTCTATGTAAGTATGTCTCTAAGTATGTCTCTATGTAAGTATGTCTCTATGTATGTATGTCTCTATGTATGTATGTCTCTATGTAAGTATGTATGTAAGTATGTCTATGTAAGTATGTCTCTATGTAAGTATGCATGTAAGTATGTCTATGTAAGTATGTCTCTATGTAAGTATGCATGTAAGTATGTCTCTATGTAAGTATGCATGTAAGTATGTCTCTATGTAAGTATGTATGTAAGTATGTCTATGTAAGTATGTCTCTATGTAAGTATGCATGTAAGTATGTCTCTATGTAAGTATGTATGTAAGTATGTATGTAAGTATGTCTATGTAAGTATGTATGTAAGTATGTCTATATAAGTATGTATGTAAGTATGTCTATGTAAGTATGTCTCTATGTAAGTATGTATGTAAGTATGTCTATGTAAGTATGCATGTAAGTATGTCTATGTAAGTATGTCTCTATGTAAGTATGTATGTAAGTATGCATGTAAGTATGTCTATGTAAGTATGTCTCTATGTAAGTATGTATGTAAGTATGTATGTAAGTAAGTATGTCTCTATGTAAGTATGTATGTAAGTATGTCTCTATGTAAGTATGTATGTAAGTATGTCTCTATGTAAGTATGTATGTCTCTATGTATGTACATAAGTATGATATGCAAGGGGAGGATCTCTGCACACATTGTCGCCACTGATAAGGTAAGCGTTATGTGCTGGTAAAAACACTTCAGAAAATGTTATGGCTATCACAGTAACACACACCCAACACAATAGGAACCATAGATAATTAAATCTGTGTGTGATAGATTCAGACGATATATTTAAAGCTCACTGACCCCACACACAGGATCAGTGGCTCCTTGGCCTGTGTGCTGATTAATAGGACTGGGCACAGCTCTGGAGCGGGGGAAGGGGGGTCTTGTCTGGAGGTCATATAGATTGTCTGTCATTTCTACTAGTAAACACATCAATCTATAACCACAGAATGAAGGCACAGTACAGCGCACAGACCACGAATGTCACAACTAGCGCCAATAAACCAGCTGCTATTATTATGCTCTACCCCAGCAGGGACACACTAATGACGGAGCGAACAGAGGTCACGGTCATGGCATCTTGATTCAAATAGGAGTAAACCAGTAACAAGCTGCTGTCAGTTACACACATCTGGCAATCTGTGACACAGTGGTGCTATCCAATAAATAATAATCACTGGCGCAGCGTCACTATCCTTTACACAAAAATAATTGGGGCAGCACCATTATCCTATACACGACAATAACTGGCGCAGTATGGCTATCCCATACATGACAATCACTGGTACAGCGCCATTATCCTATACACAACAATAACTGTCGCAGCACGGCTATCCTATACACGACAATAACTGGCGCATCACAGCTATCCTATACATGACAATCACTGGCGCATCACAGCTATCCTATACACGACAATCACTGGCGCATCACAGCTATCCTATACATGACAATCACTGGCGCATCACAGCTATCCTATACAAGACAATCACTGGCGCATCACAGCTATCCTATACAAGACAATCACTGGCGCATCACAGCTATCCTATACAAGACAATCACTGGCGCATCACAGCTATCCTATACATGACAATCACTGGCGCATCACAGCTATCCTATATATGACAATCACTGGCGCATCACAGCTATCCTATACATGACAATCACTGGCGCATCACAGCTATCCTATACACGACAATCACTGGCGCATCACAGCTATCCTATACAAGACAATCACTGGCGCATCACAGCTATCCTATACAAGACAATCACTGGCGCATCACAGCTATCCTATACATGACAATCACTGGCGCATCACAGCTATCCTATACATGACAATCACTGGCGCATCACAGCTATCCTATACATGACAATCACTGGCGCATCACAGCTATCCTATACATGACAATCACTGGCGCATCACAGCTATCCTATACAAGACAATCACTGGCGCATCACAGCTATCCTATACATGACAATCACTGGCGCATCACAGCTATCCTATACATGACAATCACTGGCGCATCACAGCTATCCTATACATGACAATCACTGGCGCATCACAGCTATCCTATACATGACAATCACTGGCGCATCACAGCTATCCTATACAAGACAATCACTGGCGCATCACAGCTATCCTATACATGACAATCACTATCACAGCTATCCTATACAAGACAATCACTGGCGCATCACAGCTATCCTATACAAGACAATCACTGGCGCATCACAGCTATCCTATACATGACAATCACTGGCGCATCACAGCTATCCTATACATGACAATCACTGGCGCATCACAGCTATCCTATACATGACAATCACTGGCGCATCACAGCTATCCTATACATGACAATCACTGGCGCATCACAGCTATCCTATACATGACAATCACTGGCGCATCACAGCTATCCTATACACGACAATCACTGGCGCATCACAGCTATCCTATACATGACAATCACTGGCGCATCACAGCTATCCTATACATGACAATCACCGGCGCATCACAGCTATCCTATACATGACAATCACTGGCGCATCACAGCTATCCTATACATGACAATCACTGGCGCATCACAGCTATCCTATACATGACAATCACTGGCGCATCACAGCTATCCTATACATGACAATCACTGGCGCATCACAGCTATCCTATACATGACAATCCCTGGCGCATCACAGCTATCCTATACAAGACAATCACTGGCGCATCACAGCTATCCTATACATGACAATCACTGGCGCATCACAGCTATCCTATACATGACAATCACTGGCGCATCACAGCTATCCTATACAAGACAATAACTGGCGCATCACAGCTATCCTATACAAGACAATCACTGGCGCATCACAGCTATCCTATACATGACAATCACTGGCGCATCACAGCTATCCTATACATGACAATCACTGGCGCATCACAGCTATCCTATACATGACAATCACTGGCGCATTACAGCTATCCTATACATGACAATCACTGGCGCATCACAGCTATCCTATACAAGACAATCACTGGCGCATAACAGCTATCCTATACATGACAATCACTGGCGCATCACAGCTATCCCATACATGACAATCACTGGCGCATCACAGCTATCCTATACATGACAATCCCTGGCGCATCACAGCTATCCTATACAAGACAATCACTGGCGCATCACAGCTATCCTATACATGACAATCACTGGCGCATCACAGCTATCCTATACATGACAATCACTGGCGCATCACAGCTATCCTATACAAGACAATAACTGGCGCATCACAGCTATCCTATACAAGACAATCACTGGCGCATCACAGCTATCCTATACATGACAATCACTGGCGCATCACAGCTATCCTATACATGACAATCACTGGCGCATCACAGCTATCCTATACATGACAATCACTGGCGCATTACAGCTATCCTATACATGACAATCACTGGCGCATCACAGCTATCCTATACAAGACAATCACTGGCGCATAACAGCTATCCTATACATGACAATCACTGGCGCATCACAGCTATCCCATACATGACAATCACTGGCGCATCACAGCTATCCTATACATGACAATCACTGGCGCATCACAGATATCCTATACATGACAATCACTGGCGCATCACAGCTATCCTATACATGACAATCACTGGCGCATCACAGCTATCCTATACATGACAATCACTGGCGCATCACAGCTATCCTATACATGACAATCACTATCACAGCTATCCTATACATGACAATCACTGGCGCATCACAGCTATCCTATACATGACAATCACTGGCGCATCACAGCTATCCTATACATGACAATCACTGGCGCATCACAGCTATCCTATACATGACAATCACTGGCGCATCACAGCTATCCTATACATGACAATCACTATCACAGCTATCCTATACATGACAATCACTGGCGCATCACAGCTATCCTATACATGACAATCACTGGCGCATCACAGCTATCCTATACATGACAATCACTGGCGCATCACAGCTATCCTATACACGACAATCACTGGCGCATCACAGCTATCCTATACATGACAATCACTATCACAGCTATCCTATACATGACAATCACTGGCGCATCACAGCTATCCTATACATGACAATCACTGGCGCATCACAGCTATCCTATACATGACAATCACTGGCGCATTACAGCTATCCTATACATGACAATCACTGGCGCATCACAGCTATCCTATACATGACAATCACTATCACAGCTATCCTATACATGACAATCACTGGCGCATCACAGCTATCCTATACATGACAATCACTGGCGCATCACAGCTATCCTATACATGACAATCACTGGCGCATCACAGCTATCCTATACATGACAATCACTGGCGCATCACAGCTATCCTATACATGACAATCACTGGCGCATCACAGCTATCCTATACATGACAATCACTGGCGCATCACAGCTATCCTATACATGACAATCACTGGCGCATCACAGCTATCCTATACAAGACAATCACTGGCGCATCACAGCTATCCTATACATGACAATCACTGGCGCATCACAGCTATCCTATACAAGACAATCACTGGCGCATCACAGCTATCCTATACATGACAATCACTGGCGCATCACAGCTATCCTATACATGACAATCACTGGCGCATCACAGCTATCCTATACATGACAATAACTGGCGCATCACAGCTATCCTATACATGACAATCACTGGCGCATCACAGCTATCCTATACATGACAATCACTGGCGCATCACAGCTATCCTATACAAGACAATCACTGGCGCATCACAGCTATCCTATACATGACAATCACTGGCGCATCACAGCTATCCTATACAAGACAATCACTGGCGCATCACAGCTATCCTATACAAGACAATCACTGGCGCATCACAGCTATCCTATACATGACAATCACTGGCGCATCACAGCTATCCTATACATGACAATCACTGGCGCATCACAGCTATCCTATACATGACAATCACTGGCGCATCACAGCTATCCTATACATGACAATCACTATCACAGCTATCCTATACATGACAATCACTGGCGCATCACAGCTATCCTATACATGACAATCACTGGCGCATCACAGCTATCCTATACATGACAATCACTGGCGCATCACAGCTATCCTATACATGACAATCCCTGGCGCATCACAGCTATCCTATACATGACAATCACTGGCGCATCACAGCTATCCTATACATGACAATCACTGGCGCATCACAGCTATCCTATACATGACAATCACTGGCGCATCACAGATATCCTATACAAGACAATCACTGGCGCATCACAGCTATCCTATACATGACAATCACTGGCGCATCACAGCTATCCTATACATGACAATCACTGGCGCATCACAGCTATCCTATACACGACAATCACTGACGCAGCCCCATTATCTTATACAATCTGTAGTGCAGTGTCGCTGCACTACAGATTTCTGTGTATAGGATAGTAACACTATCATATACACAGCAATCTGTAGCACAGCGTCACTATCCTATACACAGAAATCTGTAGCACAGCATCACTATCCTATACACAACAATCTGTAGCGTAGCGCAGCACACTATCATATACAGAAGCAATCTGTAGCGCAGCGTCACTATCCTATACACAGCAATCAGTAGCACAGCGTCACTATCTTATACAAAGCAATCTGTAACACAGCGTCACTATCCTATACACAGCTATCTGTAGTGCAGCGTCACTATCCTATACACAACAATCTGTAGCGTAGCGCAGCACACTATCCTATACACAGCAATCTGTAGCGCAGCATCACTATCCTATACACAGCAATCTGTAGCACAGTGTCACTATCCTATACGCAGCAATCTGTAGCGTAGCACAGCGCACTATCCTATACATAGCAATCTGTAGCGTAGCGCACTATCCTATACACAGCAATCTGTAGAGCAGCGTCAATATCCTATACACAGCATCACTATCCTATAACACAGCAACAGCTGTTGTGACATCGCTATATTATACACGGGATTCATCGGCAGCACTGATATCCTATACACGGCAACCGTTGGTGCAGCATCGCTATCCTTTGCACAGGAATCACCGGCCAAGTTATGAAGATGCCTCTCTGAGGAATTTTAGGATTAAGACATAAGGAAAGGACAGCAATTTCCTGATTTATATAATCTGAAGACACAACCTTAGGAAAAAAGACAAATAGTCCACAAAACTTCCGTATCCTGATGAAAAATAAGATCACAGAGCAGACAACCCAAAGACTCTTCTAGCAGAAGCGATAGCCAGAAGAAAAGTAAACCTTCAAAGAAAGAGAAATTTGCTTCAGAACAAGCTAAATTCTAGATAACGCTAGAAAAAAACTATGAATGATGATAGAGAGATTAACAATCTTCCTATGAAATAGAACAGAAAGAGCAGAAATCTGACCTTGCAAAGAGCTGGCAGATAAACCCTTCTCTAAACCATCCTGACAAATATTGCAAAACTCAAGGGATTCTAAAAGAATGCCAAGAAAAAAACATGATCTATACACCAGAAAATAAAGGCCTTCCAGACCATATGCTAAATCTTCCTAGTCACAAAGTCTCAACAACAGAATCAGAGAAACCGCTTTGCCTGAGAACTAACCATACAATCTCCATGCCATTAAGCTTACAGAATCACGATCCTGATGGAAAAACAGACATTGAGATAGAAGGTCTGGATGCAGAAGAAGAAACCAAGAAGGGCAGCTGGATATCTAAACCAGATCTGCATAACAGACCTTGGAAAGCCAAACTGAAGCAATCAGGATTGTAGCCTGATCTTGGTTATCACTCTGGCAAGAACAGCCAGAGGAGAAAAAACAAAAGCCAGCCGAAACGACAATGGAGCTACCAGAGTATTCACAAACTCCCCCTGAGGGTCCCTGGACCTCACATAGTATCTGAGAAGTTTATGATTCAATTGAAAGGCCATCTATCTCTGGGAGATACTGGTTCCATATCGAGGCGGAGCCAAAGGAACCTTATTTCTTAGAGTTGGAATCAGACTTCTGTTCCCTTTTCTGACTAAAACAATTAGAAGCTCTAGTTAAGCTTTTGGACTCTTACCCTGAGAAAGAAAAGCTTCCTAAGAAAAGCCTGCAGAGATGTCCACTCGACCATTGTAAAATGGGGCCATAACACTTTAACCATAAAGTCCTTCTAGAAAGTACTGCCAAAGACATATTCTTATAATTAAACACAATGATGTCAATAACGGCAACATAAATTAAAGCATTTACACATATGAGCAATTCCAAAAGGCTGAAAAAGACTTCACTAGCAGAATCAGCAGAAAACTGCTTAGAAAGACCATTAGCAGCAGCTACAACAGCAAGAAACTACTGGTCTAAAAATATAACCAGCTTGCTGAAAAAACCTCCTATGGAAGAATTCTAACAAGGATCTTAAAGGGCAGAACTATCTTCTAAAGGGATAGAAGTACACTTGTTTAGAAATGACTCCATCAACCTTATCAACAGTTTTACAAAGTTCAATATTAGAAGAATTTCAAGGAGAGGGAAAACAATTTAAGAGATTTAACCATAGGATTATAAATTATGTCTTAAATAATAACAGACTTATCCTCAGCTACTTTATGATCCTTAAAGGGACACTGAACCCAAATGTGTTCTACCGTGATTCAGATAGAGCATTCAGTTTTAAGCAACTTTCCAATTTACTCCTATTATCAAATTATTTTCATTCTCTTGGTATCTTTATTTGAAATGCAAGAATTTAAGTTTAGATGCAGGCCCTTTTTGGTGAACACACTGTGTTGTTCTTGCTGATTGGTGGATAAATTCACCTACCAATAAACAAGTGCGTTCCATGGTTCTGAACCAAAAAATAGCTTAGATGTTTTCTTTTTCAAATAAAGAAAGCAAGAGAACGAAGAAAAATTGATAATAGGAGTAAATTAGAAAGTTGTTTAAAATTGCATGCTCTATCTGAATCACTAAAGAAAAAAATTGGGTTCAGTGTCCCTTTAACTTCTAAAGTAAAACAAAATTTCCTTAAAAAGGTGAACAAATATGTTCAATGTTATACAGAAAAAACAAATTATGCTCACCAGATAATTTCCTTTCCTTCTGTACGGGGAGAATCCACAGCTGCATTCATTACTTTTGGGAAATACAGAAACTGGCCACCAGGAGGAGGCAAAGACGCCCCAGCCAAAGGCTTAAATACCCCCCCCCCCCCCCCACTCCCCTCATCCCCCAGTCATTCTGCCGAGGGAACAAGGAACGGTAGGAGAAATATCAGGGTGAAAATGGTGCCAGAAAAAAAACATAATTTATGTAAGAACAGTAATTAGTGTTTCAGTGAAGATATCACTAAAACACTTATAAGATGCGCCTAGGATAGGCATTACAAAGATTAGTAATATAAAGAATATATGAACTGTAAAGATAAAAATAATAAAAATAATTATATATAAATGTATATAAAATGGCAATAGCAGTATTATAATATTAGTATCAGAACATTGCTTGTAATGACACTCAAAAATAAAAGTTAAAGTAACAATAAAACCTTTTAAAGTTCAATGTGTGTATTCTGATACAGAGTCCAAGAATATACAATGGCAATTCCAGGAGCTGATAGACAGGTGAGGGTATTCCAAGATAGTATAGGCTGCTCCTCCAGGGTGTTGTGCCGCAACACAGATGATATATCTAGGAAGGAAAGGATAGAGGGCCCACATGGTGCAGATCATAAAAATAAATAAAAACAGCAGCAAATGGATCACAAGAATCCTACTCACACAGTGTGGAGCACTAATGTGCAGTATTCGCAGTCCGGAACCACACGTCGTCCGGTAGACCTCTTTCAAGGGATGTCATCAGGTTGGATTCCTCGTCTCACCAGGGAGAGTCCAGGGAAATCCAAAATGGTGTGATGGGAGCAAGTCAGTATCCAATATGGTTTATACCAGAAAGTCCCAAAAAACCAAATGGATGGTAGTGATATAAAATTGGCCTAGGCCAAAAATGATGCAGCAGATGGAGAGTTAAAATGTAATAAAATGTATTCCAAATTAAAAACAACAGCAACGCGTTTCTCAGTGTTCAACACTGTTTCATCAGGCTATACAAACATACTCTCAACTGCCATATTTAAAATAAACAGGAACCAATCAACAATCTGAACAGAATCCACACCCTAATTGGGGTATACCATTATACACTTAATATGGTGAACAGCAGTTTTTATTTATAACATTGTTTTAAATAAAACTATATAAATTCTCTAAAAATCTGCAGAACCTATTATAGTATGCTATATAAGCAATCAATTACCAAAGACAACAAAATGTAGTGTCTTATTTGGGACATGACAATATTCTAAAGTGTTATCAGTTGTAACTCTGAAATAGTCTCATAGTGGTATGAGCTATTTCATAGCAACGGCCTTTTGTGTAGTAACCACTTTTTGTGGTATGTATTTTCAAACCTAACAATTTATATTATTACTGATGATATAGTACCATATATTGCTCCTTTGCTAATTTCGGAAATATGAGGAAATGATGTTTAATATATTTTTACTTTTGATTTAAATTTAAGAGCGACTATACTGGGCGCTTCCTGTTGCCATAGCAACCCTCCTGTATCGGTCTAAAAACAAGTTTGATGACCGGGGGGGGGGGGGGGGGCGGTGTGGTTATAATCATGCCCCGAGCTGCTAGATCTATCAGGCTAAATTTTGAGTTACCCAATATTTTGTTAATTGTGGATGGCGATTGTGTTCGTGCTGTCTAAAAAGGGATCAGCAAAAATATAAGACTGCGGCGTGACACAGCATCTGATGACGTGAATAATAACAAGGGGAGTGTGAGGATGACGATGCGGGGGGTGTGTAAGAATGGGCCAGTCAGAGCGGCCAGTAGAGTCCGAGCGCCAATACGGTGGATGAGGAAAACAAGGGAGTGAACGATGTGACGTATGTCCGTGTATAGGAGGCGTGTATGTGAATAAGCTGTATGTCCGTGTATTGGGGGCGTGTATGTGAATAAGACGTATGTCCGTGTATTGGGGGCGTGTATGTGAATAAACCAATGGAAGAATCAGTCTATTTTAAGAACCTGTCTGTGATCAAATGAATAACCAAGGAGACAGAACACTATGTCTATCCCTAATTTAGTGTACAAGAGAATATAACATGTGGAATCATAATATGATATGTATAATGTAATATATAACTAACAAAATAATGATGGGTTATGATAATTAGTAACATCTCATTATATGTGCAAATGGGGGAGATTGATCAGACTCCGAAGAGGGTGTTGATTACTAATACCTAAAGGGTATGGAATGTGAGGGTGAAAATGGATATGGGGATGTGAGATGATATGGACTATCAGTGAATAGGTAATAATACTAATGTTCGTGGCGCGACTAAATGCGAGTAATACTGCATGCAGTATGGGGCATGAGACTAGGAGCCGCAGACCTAATGTCTATATTAATAAGAGGAGGGGAGGGAAGGGACATTAATAGATATGTCCAATGGGGTAAATGTTATAAGCTGCCAATATTAACACTATATGGTGAGGACTATATCTCAGGATCAAAAGATTAAATAAAATTAATATTGATAATGGGTTCCCAATAGGAACAATTAAAATGCTGCCAGTGTATAAAACAGAGTGGGGGACCATAGGGCACCTAAACGTGAGTAGTAATATTTTATGCAAGGACATCAGTAATACAAAAGATGTGGCCATTAGTATGAATAATAGCTATGCCAATAGGCAATCTGTGGGGAGTGGTCAATATATAGAAACAACGTATGTGCTAGAGAAATTAATAAAGGAAGGAAGGAGGGGTATGATAATACCCACAGATACCCTGAATATAAATAGGTATAAGATTCAATAAGGGGACAAGTGAGGAAACTACTAATATTGGAATTTTTGTGAACAAAATTAGATACCGAATTTTTGAGTGTCATTACAAGCAATGTTCTGATACTAATATTATAATACTGCTATTGCCATTTTATATACATTTATATATAATTATTTTTATCTTTACAGTTCATATATTCTTTATATTACTAATCTTTGTAATACCTATCCTAGGCGCATCTTATAAGTGTTTTAGTGATATCTTCACTGAAACACTAATTACTGTTTATACACTTGCCGAATCCCTCTAAGAGAGCAGCCAGGATGTTATCTATTAACGAACGTCATAATAAAAGAGCATTCATTAAGTGCTGTTTCCCATTCAGATAATAATGTGGGGTTATCTTTAAAGGAGCAATTTTTAAACATACGCAGACCTCTGGGTATCTGTTTGAGACTCAGATATTTCTTTAAGGTGTCTAAGTCCCACCAATGTCTGCATTCGTTTTTAAGCTGCTCCTCTAATCTGAAAAACATGGTTTGTATAGGGACTTCAGATATAGGTTCGTTCATGGGATCATTGTCAATTGTTTGTGTACTATTCGGCCCTAAAAGTAGTCTTTTAAATTTATTAATATATTAATATCACATAGAGAGAAATTAGTCAATGAAGCAAGTAAAGAAATTGAATTAATACAGAAACAACTACAAACAGAACAAAATAATGAGAAATATGAAGGTCTTAATCAGCTAGTATTAGATAGGATTGATAAATATGAACAAGATATTATTAATCTCAAAAACAAGAAACTAGCCAGAGACAACGAAGACTATAAACAAGGTGTAGTGTACACTTATATGAAAAAAACATCACAAGATACCATTGGCACTAACCAAAGAGAAGAAAGTAGAACTAACCAAACATCTAGGGAGAACCAACCGCAGTATACACACGATTGGACATTAGTTGAGAGAACTCGCAATAGAAATAGAAATAATAATGTTTCCAATTATCGTTACAACAACTATCCCAATCGCCATTATGAACCCAAAGAACATTATTCTAATAATAATATTAATCACACTCCTAGGAATTATTCTAATTACCACTCTGGGTATGATCATTATTCTAATAGACATCATCATCAGAATGATTCATATAGAGGATCCGCTTACCATATGGATCAAAATAGAAATGTTGATTACAATAGATTTGAATCTCAGAAAAGATTTGCAATGCTAAGAGACAAGTCTCATAATAGACTTGAGTCTGATTATAACTCTAGGTCAGAACACCAACACGGTCCCAGACATTTTAATAATAATAATAGACCTATTCATAATAACACAATCTATCCTAAACCAAAACAGAATGGTCAGTATCAGAATAACACGTCAGAATATTATTCATATTCCAATAGACATCCTAACCAGCACCAGAATTATTCTAATTCCAATCATAACCATCACAACTCTTCTTCACATAACTCTTATCCTGACACACGTTCCAGACTGAGATATATATATATATAATGAGATGTTACTAATTATCATAACCCATCATTATTTTGTTAGTTATATATTACATTATACATATCATATTATGATTCCACATGTTATATTCTCTTGTACACTAAATTAGGGATAGACATAGTGTTCCGTCTCCTTGGTTATTCATTTGATCACAGACAGGTTCTTAAAATAGACTGATTCTTCCATTGGTTTATTCACATACACGCCCCCAATACACGGACATACGTCTTATTCACATACACGCCCCCAATACACGGACATCGTTCACTCCCTTGTTTTCCTCATCCACCGTATTGGCGCTCGAACTCTACTGGCCGCTCTGACTGGCCCATTCTTACACCCCCCCCGCATCGTCATCCTCACACTCCCCTTGTTATTATTCACGTCATCAGATGCTGTGTCACGCTGCAGTGTTATATTTTTGCTGATCCCTTTTTAGACAGCACGAACACAATCGCCATCCACAATTAACAAAATATTGGGTAACTCAAAATTTAGCCTGATAGATCTAGCAGCTCTGGGCATGATTATAACCACACCTCCCCCCCCCCCCCCCGGTCATCAAACTTGTTTTTAGACCGATACAGGAGGGTTGCTATGGCAACAGGAAGCGCCCAGTATAGTCGCTCTTAAATTTAAATCAAAAGTAAAAATATATTAAACATCATTTCCTCATATTTCCGAAATTAGCAAAGGAGCAATATATGGTACTATATCATCAGTAATAATATAAATTGTTAGGTTTGAAAATACATACCACAAAAAGTGGTTACTACACAAAAGGCAGTTGCTATGAAATAGCTCATACCACTATGAGACTATTTCAGAGTTACAACTGATAACACTTTAGAATATTGTCATGTCCCAAATAAGACACTACATTTTGTTGTCTTTGGTAATTGATTGCTTATATAGCATACTATAATAGGTTCTGCAGATTTTTAGAGAATTTATATAGTTTTATTTAAAACAATGTTATAAATAAAAACTGCTGTTCACCATATTAAGTGTATAATGGTATACCCCAATTAGGGTGTGGATTCTGTTCAGATTGTTGATTGGTTCCTGTTTATTTTAAATATTGCAGTTGAGAGTATGTTTGTATAGCCTGATGAAACAGTGTTGAACACTGAGAAACGCGTTGCTGTTTTTAATTTGGAATACATTTTATTATATTTTAACTCTCCATCTGCTGCATCATTTTTGGCCTAGGCCAATTTTATATCACTACCATCCATTTGGTTTTTTGGGACTTTCTGGTATGAACCATATTGGATACTGACTTGCTCCCATCACACCATTTTGGATTTCCCTGGACTCTCCCTGGTGAGACGAGGAATCCAACCTGACAACATCCCTTGAAAGAGGTCTACCGGACGACGTGTGGTTCCGGACTGCGAATACTGCACATTAGTGCTCCACACTGTGTGAGTAAGATTCTTGTGATCCATTTGCTGCTGTTTTTATTTATTTTTATGATCTGCACCATGTGGCGCCCTCTATCCTTTCCTTCCTAGATAATTTATGTAAGAACTTACCTGATAAATTCATTTCTTTCATATTGGCAAGAGTCCATGAGCTAGTGACATATGGGATATACAATCCTACCAGGAGGGGCAAAGTTTCCCAAACCTCAAAATGCCTATAAATACACCCCTCACCACACCCACAATTCAGTTTAACAAATAGCCAAGCAGTGGGGTGATAAAGAAAGGAGTAAAAAGCATCAACAAAAGAATTTGGAAATAATTGTGCTTAATACAAAAAATCATAACCACCATAAAAAGGGTGGGCCTCATGGACTCTTGCCAATATGAAAGAAATTATTTTATTAGGCAAGTTCTTACATAAATTATGTTTTCTTTCATGTAATTGGCAAGAGTCCATGAGCTAGTGACGTATGGGATAGCAATACCCAAGATGTGGAACTCCACGCAAGAGTCACTAGAGAGGGAGGGATAAAAATAAAAACAAACAATCAAAAGAGAGAGAACAGCACTCCATGAGATAGAGCAGAAGCTGGAATAACGTCCATGCATGTTCATTTTTATTGAATTCCTCAGGGTGCCAGTTCTTTTTCCACACTATGCCCCTTCACAGAGAAAAAAATATCCTGAAGCATATCAGTCTGACCCTGCCCAATGACAGTCCACCCTGAGGAATTTAATAAAAATGAACATGCATGGAAGTTATTCCAGCTTCTGTTCTATCTCAAGGAGTGCTGTTGTCTCTCTTTCGATTTTTATGCAAATTATTCTTGGGTCACCCTAAGAGTAATGGAGAAACCAGACGTGGACTCCATGCCCACTTGCCCTTAGAGAGATACAACTGCACCTCACTGACGAGGCCCATAGGAGGCCGAAACGATCGTCTGGGGTTGTTGCTTCCCTTGTTCAGAGAAGAATTGCCTGGTATTTCGGCGCTGGACTGTCATTGGGCAGGGTCAGACTGATATGCTTCAGAATATTTTTTCTCTGTGAAGGGGCATAGTGTGCAAAAAGAACTGGCACCCTGAGGAATTTAATAAAAATGAACATGCATGGAAGTTATTCCAGCTTCTGTTATATCTCATGGAGTGCTGTTCTCTCTCTTTCGATAAAAATAAAAACAGCCAATTCCGCTGAAAAAATTAATCCACAACCCAAAAAAATAAGTTTATTTTCATAAAATGAAAGAAAAAAACTTAAATCAAAAGCAGAAGAATCAAACTGAAACAGCTGCCTGAAGAACTTTTCTACCAAAAACTGCTTCTGAAGAAGCAAATACATAAAAACGGTAGAATTTAGTAAATGTATGCAAAGAGGACCAAGTTGCCACTTTGCAAATCTGATCAACTGAAGCTTCATTCTTAAAGGCCCACGAAGTGGAGACTGATCTAGCAGAATGAGCTGTAATTCTCTGAGGCGGGACCTGACCCAACTCCAAATAAGCTTGATGAATCAAAAGTTTCAACCAAGAAGCCAAAGAAATAGCAGAAGCCTTCTGACCTTTCCTAGGACCAGAAAATAAAACAAATAGACTGGAAGTCTTCCTGAAATCTTTAGTAGCTTCCACATAATATTTCAAAGCTCTTACCACATCCAAAGAATGTAAGGATCTTTCCAAATAATTCTTAGGATTAGGACACAAGGAAGGGACAACAATTTCACAACCTTAGGTAAAAATTGAAAAGAAGTCCGCAAAACTGCCTTATCCTGAAGAAAAATCAGAAAAGGAGACTCACAAGAAAGAGCAGATAGCTCAGAAACTCTTCTAGCAGAAGAGATAGCCAAAAGGTACAACACTTTCCAAGAAAGTAGTTTAATGTCCAAAGAATGCATAGGCTCAAATGAAGGAGCCTGTAAAGCCTTCAGAACCAAATTAAGACTCCAAGGAGGAGAAATTGATTTAATGACAGGCTTACTACGAACTAAAGCCTGTACAAAACAGTGAATATCAGGAAGTATAGCAATCTTTCTGTGAAATAAAACAGAAAGAGCCGAGATTTGTCCCTTCAAGGAACTTGCAGACAAACCCTTATCCAAACCATCCTGAAGAAACAGTAAAATTCTAGGAATTCTAAAAGAATGCCAAGAGAATTTATGAGAACACCATGAAATGTAAGTCTTCCAAACTCTATAATAAATCTTTCTAGAGACAGATTTACGAGCTTGTAACATAGTATTAATCACCGAGTTAGAGAAACCTCTATGACTTAGTACTAAGCGTTCAATTTCCATACCTTCAAATTTAATGATTTGAGATCCTGATGGAAAAAACGGACCTTGAGACAGTAGGTCTGGCCTTAACGGAAGTGGCCAAGGCTGGCAACTGGACATCCGAACCAGATCCCCATACCAAAACCTGTGTGGCCATGCTGGAGCCACCAGCAACACAAATGATTGTTCCATGATGATTTTGGAGATCACTCTTGGAAGGAGAACTAGAGGCGGGAAAATGTAAGCAGGATGATAACACCAAGGAAGTGTCAGCGCATCCACTGCTTCCGCCTGAACATCCCTGGACCTGGACATGTATCTGGGAAGTTTCTTGTTTAGATGAGAGGCCATGAGATCTATCTCTGGAAGACCCCACATCTGAACAATCTGAGAAAACACATCTGGATGGAGAGACCACTCCCCTGGATGTAAAGTCTGACGGCTGAGATAATCCGCCTCCCAATTGTCTACACCTGGGATATGCATCGCAGAGATTAGACAGGAGCTGGATTCCGCCCAAGCAAGTATCCAAGATACTTCTTTCATAGCTTGGGGACTGTGAGTCCCACCCTGATGATTGACATATGCCACTGTTGTGATATTGTCTGTCTGAAAACAAATGAACAGTTCTCTCTTTAACAGAGGCCAAAACTGAAGAGCTCTGAGAATTGCACAGAGTTCTAAAATATTTATTGGTAATCTCGCCTCTTGAGATTTCCAAACCCCTTGTGCTGTCAGAGATCCCCAAACAGCTCCCCAACCTGAAAGACTCGCATCTGTTGTGATCACAGTCCAGGTTGGCTGAACAAAAGAAGCCCCTTGAACTAAACGATGGTGATCTATCCACCACGACAGAGTGTGTCGTACATTGGGATTTAAGGATATTAATTGTGATATCTTTGTATAATCCCTGCACCATTGGTTCAGCATACAAAGCTGTAGAGGTCTCATGAGAAAACGAGCAAAGGGGATCGCGTCCGATGCTGCAATTATGAGACCTAAAACTTCCATGCACATAGCCACTGAAGGGAATGACTGAGACTGAAGGTGCCGGCAGGCTGCAACCAATTTCAAACGTCTCTTGTCTGTTAGAGACAGAGTCATGGACACCTAAAAAGGTGACCCTTGTCTGAGGAATCAAGAAACTTTTTGGTAAATTGATCCTCCAACCATGTTTCCGAAGAAACAACACTAGTTGATTTGTGTGAGATTCTGCAGAACGTAAAGATTGAGCTAGTACCAAGATATCGTCCAAATAAGGAAACACTGCAATACCCTGTTCTCTGATTACACAGAGTAGGGCACCTAGAACCTTTGAAAAGATTCTTGGAGCTGTTGCTAGGCCAAATGGAAGAGCAACAAATTGGTAATGCTTGTCTAGAAAGGAGAATCTCAGAAACTGATAATGTTCTGGATGAATCGGAATATGTCTATTGTGGACATATAATGTCCTTGCTGAACAAAAAGTCAGAATAGTCCTTATTGTCACCATCTTGAAAGTTGGTACTCTTACATAACGATTCAAAATTTTCAGATCCTGAACTGGTCTGAATAAATTTTCCTTCTTTGGGACAATGAATAGATTTGAATAAAACCCCAAACCTTGTTCCTGAAAAGGAACTGGCATGATTATCCCTGAAGGCTCCAGGTCTGAAACATACTTCAGGAAAGCTTGAGCTTTTATTGGATTTGCTGGGATACGTGAGAGAAAAAAAATCTTCTCACAGGAGGTCTTACTCTGAATCCTATTCGATACCCTTGAGAGATAATGCTCTGAATCCATTGATTTTGGACAGAATTTATCCAAATATCCTTGAAAAACCTTAATCTGCCCCCTACCAGCTGAGCTGGAATGAGGGCCGCACCTTCATGCGGACTTAGGGGCTGACTTTGGTTTCTTAAATGGCTTGGATTTATTCCAATTTGAGGAAGGCTTCCAATTGGAAACAGATTCCTTGGGGGAAGGATTAAGTTTTTGTTCCTTATGTTGACGAAAGGAACAAAAACGGTTAGAAGCCTTAGATTTACCCTTAGGTTTTTAAACCTGAGGCAGAAAAACTCCCTTTCCCCCAGTGACAGTTGAAATAATAGAATCCAACTGAGAACCACATCAATTATTACCTTTTAAAGAAAGAGATAGTAATCTAGATGTCATAGCTAGCCAATATAGCTAAAGACATGGATCTAACATCAATTTTGATAGGATCAAAAATGGCATCACAAATAAAATAATGAGCATATTGCAGTAAGCGAATAATGCTAGATATGTCAGAAACCAAATTCTTGATGCGCTAAATTCTCCAACCAGAAAGTTGATGCAGCCGCAACATCAGCCAAAGAAATTGCATGTTTGAGAAGATGACCTGAATATAAATAGGCCTTCCTTAGATACGATTCAAGCTTCCTATCTAAAGGATCCTTAAAGGAAGTACTATCTTCCATAGGAATAGTGGTACGTTTAGCAAGAGTAGAAATAGCCCCATCAACTTTGGGGATTTTTTTCCAAAACTCTATAGAATTTGCTGGTAAAGGATACAATTTTTTAAACCTTGAAGAAGGAATAAGAGAAGTACCTGGCTTATTCCATTCCTTAGAAATCATATCAGAAATAGCCTCAGGAATAGGAAAAACCCCTGAAGAAACCACAGGAGGCTTAAAAACAGCATTTAAACATTTATTAGACTGAACGTCAAGAGGACTGGTTACCTCAATATCCAAAGTAATAAACACTTCTTTTAATAAAGATTGCATATACTCTATTTTAAATAAATAAGTAGATTTGTCAGTGTCAATGTCTGAGGAAGGATCTTCTGTATCCGATAGATCCTCATCAGAAGAGGATAAATTATTATGTTGTTGGTCATTTGAAATTTCATCAACTGAATGAAGTTTTAAAAGACCTTTTACGTTTATTAGAAGGTGGAAATGCAGACAAAGCCTTCAGGATAGAATCAGAAACAAATTCTTTAAAATTCATAGGTATATCATGTACATTAGAAGTTGAAGGAACTGCAACTGGCAATGTACTATTACTGATGGATACACTATCTGCATGTAAACGTTTATCGTGACAACTATTACAAATGACATTCGGCAAAATAATTTCCACAATTTTACAACAAATGCACTTAGCTTTGGTAGAACCGATGTCAGGCAGCAATGTTCCAGCAGAAACTTCTGAGGCAGGATCAGATTGAGACATCTTGCAAAATGTAAAAGAAAAAACAACATATAAAGCAAAATTATCAATTTCCTTATATGACAGTTTCAGGAATGGGAAAAAATGCAAATAGCATAGCCCTCAGAGAAAAAGGCAAGAGGCAAACATCAATGGGGTATTGAAATAATGAAAAAGTTTGGTGCCAAGTATGACGCACAACGTAACTGAAAACTTTTTTGGCACCAATAATAACCGGAAATGACACACTCGCGTCACTAATGACGCAACCGTGTGTAAGGCTTCGGCGTCAACGATGACGCCGGAAATGACGAAGTTGTGTCAGATGTATTGTTCGCGCCAAGAATGACGCAATAAAGTTTAGCATTTGATGCACCCGCGGGCCTAATACCGCCCGCAATTTGCAAGAAGTAGTCAATTGAATAAAAGACTAAACCACAGGTAAGAAAGAAATTTCTTTAAAAAATGTTTATATTCCCCAAATATGAAACTGACAGTCTGCAGAAGGAAATACATGAACCTGACTCATGGCAAATATAAGTACAATACATATATTTAGAACTTTATATAAATGCATAAAGTGCCAAACCATAGCTGAGAGTGTCTTAAGTAATGAAAACATACTTACCAAAAGACACCCATCCACATATAGCAGATAGCCAAACCAGTACTAAAACAGTTATCAGTAGAGGTAATGGTAAATTGAGAGTATATTGTCGATCTGAAAAGGGAGGTAGGAGATGAATCTCTACGTCCGATAACAGAGAACCTATGAAATAGACCCCCGTTAGGGAAATCATTGTATTCAATAAGTGATACTCCCTTCATGTCCCTCTGACATTCGCTGTACTCTGAGAGGAATCAGGCTTCAACAATGCTGAGAAGCGCATATCAACGTAGAAATCTTAGCACAAACTTACTTCACCACCTCCATAGGAGGCAAAGTTTGTAAAACTGAATTGTGGGTGTGGTGAGGGGTGTATTTATAGGCTTTATGAGGTCTGGGAAACTTTGCCCCTCCTGGTAGGATTGTATATCCCATACGTCACTAGCTCATGGACTCTTGCCAATTACATGAAAGAAAAAGAAAATACATTTTGAGGTGCCCAATGGAAAACACGGGCAGGAGCTGTGGACTCTCCCTCACACAGAGCCTCAGTCTGTCAGTACATCGAATCCCCTGACACCAATATTAAAGGGGAATTCCCCTCACACCGAGCTCGAGCATTACAGCTCATAAGAAATCTCCCAGTCGGTCACCGTTATTAGTGAGGACCGCCAGAAGGAGAGTTAGTTAGTCCCAGTGCCTTCCATACCGACCAAGCAACCACTATCACGTTAGGAGACATATTGCAGCAACCCCTATAAGGAGCCCATTAACAGGGTGTCTTAGTATAGAAAATAAAGTGCTCCAACTTATTCTGAGTTTTCTTCCCCCAGAAAAAAAGTAAGCACTTACCTGAAATGCTGTGCGACAGCATGGCCGTCCAGCAGGTTTTCAGAGGTCCTCTCCCTCCCATAGCCCTGTGGACAAAGATCAGCCTGAGTTAAAAGAGCTTAGGCTATCTGTATTAGGGCAGCAAATATGTTTAGGAGGCACAGTGAGAATTATGTCCCACCAGTTCCTATTGCCTTAAAGCCACCAAATGCTTCTCTTTTTACTGAAGAGACTGATCCGGTCTAGGCTACACCCTAGCACAAAGTAGCACTCAGTGGCACTACTTTAAAAATAATAAACACTTGATTGAAGAAGCTTCACTAACACCTCATTTTGCCATCTCCTATCACTAACACAGGCAAAGAAAATGACTGGGTTGGGAGTGAAGGGAGGAGCTATTTATACAGGTCTGCTGTGGTGCTCTTTGCCTCCTCCTGCTGACCAGGAGGCGATATCCCACAAGGAAGAATTTAGTGGACTCATCGTATCTTGAAATATAAATCATGTTTACTTCTTATTAGGCTGGTGACTTCTAAGGGCGGTCCCACTCGTATTCTGAGGGGAAGACACGCAATATACTCTGTGGCTGGATGTGTCTTCGCTTTAAGCTGTGTTTTTGATTGGCTGGTATAACCAGTTCCTATTCATCTATTGACCGATTCCTTGCCCTCCTTGTATTGCGTATTTCACTGTACATTTATCCTTATATAGGCTTGTTTCTTAAAGCTGTTCCCTTTTATCAGCACTATATGACATTTATCATATTATCACAGCCTGTCAACAACAGGCCAGTTGTCGCAATCCCTGCTCGAGATTCGGCTATTTTAATTGGCCAAGCGGGTTTGTATACTGTGGTTGCTATGACTACTGGCCGAAGTTCATTGGCTGATACAATGGATGCCGGTTCCGTTGTAGTTGTGAATGCAATTTGATGATACTGACTCTTTAATGTACTCGGGAAGCTTGCTATGCTTTATACTGATTACTTTTGTTAAATGCTTTAAGATTTAAGTAAGTTTATATACGGTCACATTTTTTGCAGGACCAAAATATTGCGTTGCCCAAGATGGTGACGTCATCAAGGGCTGGCGCCCTACTCGGGAGAGCGTTTGTGATGGCGGTATCGCTTAAATAGGGTGTTTGGTGCTGGGGTAAGTTTAATGTTTCTTTTGTATGTCTGAGAAAGGGGTTAAACTCCCCGAAAACGTTCACATTTAAAGATTAAAATGTGTTAAAAGTCCTGGTGAGTTCACTGTACGTATGTACGTATGTATATATATATATATATATATATATATATATATACACAGGGAGTGCAGAATTATTAGGCAAGTTGTATTTTTGAGGATTAATTTTATTATTGAACAACAACCATGTTCTCAATGAACCCAAAAAACTCATTAATATCAAAGCTGAATATTTTTGGAAGTAGTTTTTAGTTTGTTTTTAGTTTTAGCTATTTTAGGGGGATATCTGTGTGTGCAGGTGACTATTACTGTGCATAATTATTAGGCAACTTAACAAAAAACAAATATATACCCATTTCAATTATTTATTTTTACCAGTGAAACCAATATAACATCTCAACATTCACAAATATACATTTCTGACATTCAAAAACAAAACAAAAACGAATCAGTGACCAATATAGCCACCTTTCTTTGCAAGGACACTCAAAAGCCTGCCAT